>NC_040022.1:18379226-18424226 GCF_000972845.2 Larimichthys crocea
CTGCTGAGTGTCATACAGGTTATGAGTGTGCCAGAAGAGGCAAGGTGAAGGGGCGAGGGATAGATTGATCCCAGGCGACAGTCCACACAACACAAACTGCTTCAATATAAATTGTATTTCATTTCTAGAATTAACATATACCCATATACCTACTTGTAATTAATTGGGTTAATGTGAAAAATGAAAATAAATAAAAAAATAAATCTGTTCAGTCATCTACGTGACCTCACGTGGTTGATTGACGGGCAAACCAACCGGTGTTGGCAAAGGTATAGTGGTTGATGATGTGGAGTCTTCATCATGGACTTCCACTGATGCCATGACCCTTCCAGTGACAGTAGCTGAAGCAGAGAGGAGTTTTTCCAAGCTAAAGCTTATTAAAACGTACTTGAGGTCCACTACTGTATGTCACAGGAGCGTCTCTCTGGACTTGCCATCATCAGCATCAAAGAAAAGTCAAGTTTTAGATTGCACTTCACAACTGTAGTTAATGTTAATGCCAGTCAAACAGGGTGAAAAATCTGCTACAGTCTGGAACTGTTCAGATGGTATTAGGATGATTCTTCTTTTTTTTTTGTAGTTATTTATTTTATTTAATTTTTTAGCTTTCTTCAGGGATTTTTTTTGTTTTTGTTTTTTTGTGGATCCTGTGATGAAGGATTTGTGTAATTTACATCTGTGTGTGGATCCTGTGATGAAGGATTTGTGTAATTTACATCTGTGCTTATATACATTATTTCATTTATGTATCTTGTATTTTGTGTGTTCTTGTTACCTTTTATATATAACAAAGTAATACAAATCATTAATCATCATCATCATTAAAACATTGTTGTGTCGGCTTCAAAACTCTTTAAAAAAATCATATTACAAATTATTATTCTTTATCTCTGCTAACTCCTGCTGTGATCTCTATACAAACCGTTGCAACAGCTGGAAGCTGACAGACTGCCACATATCCATATGCTTTAAGATTTTTAGGTGTTTTTTTCAGATTCATAAATATTTGCATATGTTGTAAAATGCTTCATTGCAAAACCTCCTCTGGACTGAATGGTAATTATAACCACATGTGAGGGGGTTTTTCCATAGGAAAATCATTTCAAATACATAATGAAATATGTGCAATAAGGCGCACGGGTAAAATATGATCTGTCTTTTCCTTTCAAATATTTGCTTATTGTATTCAGCCCATACTGACTGGACACGATGGGATATGGTCATTATGTTCCTTTATATAAGCTGCACAATTTTCGTTCATGATGCATCCTTTAAACGCCTTTTTAGAGGCGCGTAGCATAAATAAAATGTAAAGTTTTCATAAACATCCTCACCTGTGTCATTATCAGTCTTCCTCACATCTTTCTTTGTGTCTTCTGCCCAGGACAGCGGGAAGGCGAGCAGAAAGAAGCACAACAAGTGTTTGCCGGTGATCTTCCTCATGCTGCTGCTGCTGCTGCTGCTGATGATGATGATGATTTTGAGATCTGTTGATAAATCAGACGTCACGTTCATTAAATAAATCCCAGACCTGTCAGGTGTTATCGGCGGCAACAACAACAAAAAAGAAAAAACAATGACTGCCTGCCTCACGCACCTCTCCTCCTGTAAAGGCTCTCTTTAGCTCCTTCAGGTTTCTTTCCTGGCTCTGAAGAGATGCCTCTGCCTCCGACACAGAGCGACAAACACTGCCCCCACGTGACGAGATGATGCTTGGTCAACGACGGTTACCCTGGCAACAGACCACTGGGTCTCAGAGCAAGAAAGTTACTTTGTGCGAGCAGGTATCATAAAGACACTGTGGAGAACATTATGAGATGAGTTACTAACTACAGTCACTCAGTAACTCAGTTTTTTTTTTTTTTTTGGGTTGGGCTCCATTTTTTGGGGGGCCGCCTCCATGCAGAGATGCACTGCTTCAATTTTGTCCCCTCTTCCTCTGATCAATCAGTCAATAACAGTGACACTGCGATTTGTGTTATGGTATTTTCCAGGCACCTCATCAATATGGGCTACTTATCAATCAGATCAATCAGAATAAGAGACAATAAAGATGAGTAAACCTGAATATATTGAAATAATGTGAGAAAACAATCTAATAGCCTAATTTTTAATCATTGCTTTCACACAACTTGACACTGTAAACACACCATTTACAGTGTCAACTGTCACCAGTGTCCATTGCAACAAAAAAGTCTGAATTACCTTAAATTGCCCATCAAAGACTTCAATTAACACAGTTTGTGGTTTATGTTTACTGGGCACCTACAAAACTGGTATTTTTGTTTGTATCATATCACCGTGTGTAATTGCACAGCTAAACTGCATCTTTATAAAATCAGTTGTATTTCTTTATGGATTATAAATCATTTTTTTGTCTGCTGTAGTTTTCATCAGTAGCACTGTCGCCTCACAGCAAGAAGGTTTTTGGTTCGAACCTCAGCTGGGGTATTTCTGTGTGCACGTAACAGGTTAATTGGTTGAATGTGTGTGAGTGGTTGTTTGTTTCTATGTGAAAAACTGGTGACTTGTCCAGGGTGTACCCCGCCTCTTGCCCAAAGCCAACTGGGATAGGCTCCAGCCCCACAGTGATCCCTGATAAGGATAAGTGGTTACAGATAATGGATGGGCGGATAGTTTTCATCAGTTAACATAACTATCTATAAAGGAGGTTACACAGTATTCCACACATCCAACAGCCACACTCTAAACATCAGTGTAGAGTTTATTGTTGATTGTTTCTGGGACACGCTTCCACAGAGGGACTACATATTATGTAACAGATGGACAAGAGCAGAACAAAAACAGTATTTTGATAAAGTCGATTTTTCCCTGTACGTGAGCTTCTTACTTCCACGGTATTTAACAAGCTGTCTAAACACATGTGTCTTTGGCTGATATCTACTGGATGTCTTTACAGCACAATCCCACCATTTCTGGATAAGCTTAAGCACTGATGCCAGAAAGACTTAGCTTTGGAATTGGTTAGAAACCCAATCTGTAGATCAAACCCTGTTGGTACAGCATCAAAGGATCCAACCTGGAAAGCTTAAAGTAACCATTTGAAATAAAATCCCCCTTTAGCTCAAGAGAGAAATCTCTGACTATCTGCTAATCAGAAAATTAATTTAACAGAGCAAATCAAAGACATATGTATCATACATACATATGTGACCAATATGGTGTAACATGTTGGTTTTGATTTTGTAAGGAAAATAAAGAAAAAAGAAAAAAAGAAAAAGAAAAAAGAAGCTGCACACAAGTGAAGTGGTTCAGTGTAGAGATGTAGAGACATGCAATGTTCTGTGGACATACATCTGCTTTGTTCGCTGCTCTTGGCAGCTCAGCACTTCATCTGTAGACCACAAGAGTCATACTGTACTACTGACTGTGTGTTTCACATGCATTAGACAAACACTATGTTCTGTAATAAAATATTTGAATTCATAAACCCTTCAGAAGAATACAATTAGGCACTGCATTCTAATGTATGAACCTCTCTGCATTTAAGAATATGTAGTAATGTACACCTGTGATAACCTGGCGTCTCGCTTCTCGCCCATTGCAAGCTGGGATTGGCTCCAGCTCCTGATGACCCTGATAAGGATAAGCAGTTACGGAAAACCAATGGCTGGATGGTAACTATGCAACTGTGCACATAGTAAAAAAACATTTAAATAAGTTATACACAAGCAGCAACCTCTGAGGCTGGCTACAAAACAAGTCAATCTCCAGAAGCCCCCATATTAAACTTAACAGCAGAAATAAACATGTTTACAATTTCCCCGTTCAAGACACTAAATCTGATTTCTATATAACTCACCCATTTAAATTCTATTAAGGCTTATAGTTACACATAATTAACAGCAAGGGTGCTTTGATTGACAGGTGGCTTGTTTGAGTACTCATTCAGCCCACCTCAGGTTCACCCACACTCTACGTCTTTGTCCATTTTTAGATTAGCTGGAGGCGGCAGAGGCAGGACTGTCAAGATGACGACAGCCAGAGCCACCACACTCTGAGCTTAGGTTAACTAGATAGGAGTCTCGTCTTCAGGATGTTAGAGGCTGAAAGTTTGCCCAAACTAAAAAACCTCTTCTTCCCTCATATCATTTTTGAAAAACAAATCTTCTTTCATTAAGTGTACATCAATCTCCTGAAATATGTTAAGGGTAAGGATCAGTAAAGGGTCTGGTAACATTAGAAACCCAAATTTCAAAGATTAATTTCAAGACTGAAATATTAATGCAATGCTGATGTGACAGCTTCACTGTTAACAAGGAATTAATCAACTATTTCACATGTAATATCTTCCAGATGTAGTTAGTTCTTATTCAAAACCTAAGTGTCCTTCATCTTTGCTCTCATGTGGCTTCTCAAGACTCACGAAAACAGTGATGACCCTCAAAATTGTTTTTTCACACGCAATCCTCAAACCTTTTCTTAATTCTCCCCTGCAAGAAGCGTACAGTAAATGGTATTGTTCATATATATTAGTAAATATATTTTGACTGAAACTCTGACTCTTCTTCACCGTCTATGTCAAAGGCTGAAGTTACAACACGTTCTGTACAGAGAGCAATAAACTGACCAGACACATCTCTGTGTATTATGATATTGTGATATCCATCACAGTCAAAGCAAGTTTCAGATGTTAATTTTCTTTTTCTTTAGGTATGCAACTATTCCCACCAACTCTAAACAATCAGCACTTTTATTTGAACTGTTAGAATCCTTTAACATTGGATTTTGTATACTGTGTACACACAACCAGGAAATCTCCTGGTCCAAAAAGGTCCTCCTGGTAAGCCTTAGGAAACATTCCCTAAAGGTTCCTTAAAGGAACCTTTAGGGAATGTTTCCTAGAGGTTATCTACACGTTTTGATTCTAAATAACCTTTAAAGAACGTTCCTACAATGTTTAAATATAGCCTTCAGGGAACCCTTAGGGTACAATCCCTGAAGATTACCTGTTTGTTCACCCCAGAATAAGGGCAACATAACCAAGAAATACAGTAAAATAATGTTATCATTAGCCTAGAATAAAAAAAATTGGGGAAGCAGAACCAGATTATAGTTTTTTTGTTTGACATTCTTCTTTTTACCTGCACCTACTTTAGCAATTCAACCAGTTTCAGGGATGTAATGCTTGTAGCAGCTAATGTACCCTCGAACCACTAGCCTCAAGCAGAGATGAGGAGTGCTCTACAGAAAGTATGGTGAGCTCACTTTGTTCTTTCTAAGACCTACAAACAGATCTGTAAACAAATTCACACCGCAGCTTGAAGCATCACTACCTGTTGCTATAGTTACCTGACTGCCCAGATGCAGTGAGGGATAGTATCAAAGTACCTTTACTTGTATTACTTGTATTGAACATCTTTCAAGTATCTTAAGACTTTCTCTCCACAACAAATATTGTACTTTTGACTATTTGTTACTTTGAAGTGACACACACATTTAAAGTGTTTTTGAAGAAAGGCAGCTGTGTCTTCTTTGTCTAAATGAAAAAGTATTATTTATGTTTATAGTCAATTGCGATACAAGAATCTGTGTTTTCTTTTCATGGAAGGTTTCCTCCCAGTAGACCTTTACAAAGATAACTACCCATCTGGAATGTTTTTGCATTGATTAGTTTTACTGTCTAAAATGGAAACATGCTCTTGTACAGTTACATGAGATCATGTTGCAGGAGGTTTGATTCATGAGGATTCAGAATCTGCTTCATTCCTCCAGGTATGAATTACAAATGGCTCATCTATCTTTTATAGAGTTTGACAGCAAACAGGTTGATAATAATAACCAGATGATAGTAATGTGACGTGCTGACACTGATCAGCCTCTCAATACTTTATATTAGTACCATCTGGTCTGCGATACAGGAATTTAAAACAGAGAAGAGTTTCTTTCAGCAGGAGTTTTTGTCCCTTCTGCCGTAGAAGCCCTGACACTGTTGTGAGCTACTGGAAGAGGGGTGTTAGGGCAGAAATTTATGTAATGGCTGCATCTGTATATTTCTGTGTAATAATATTACTAAAGCAGTCATAAGGACACACAATGGGTGGGCAGGGCAATGCGTGATGTCACCCACAGGTTTCTGATGAGCTGTTGTGTACCTCAAAGTGTGGTGGCCAGCTAATCTAAAAATGGGCAAAGAAGTGAATCGTTTGCAGGCTGAATGGCGCCTGGGTGCTCAAACAAGCCATCTGTAACAGCACCCATCTTTCAGTCAAAGCAGCCATGCTTTGTTAATTACGCATAACTTTAAGCCTTAATATCATTTGAACAGGTGAGATGATAGAAATTCACCTTCAGCACAGTTCTCATGAACGGAGAAAATAGCTATAGAGAAAAAAACGAAACAGTTTTTTGTTCCAAACATTTTAATGTGTGGGGTTAAGGAGATTGACTCGTTTTGGAGCCAGCCTCAAGTATCCGTTCGAGGAAATGCAGTTTTTGGCACTTACACATGGGGAAATGGGTCAAAACACTGCTTCACTGTCTGCTCTCTGCCTCTATTGTTTGTGAGTTCCCACCTTGTGTCCTCCACCTGGTAACAGTTGTCATGCATTTGGACACACATTTACAGAGAGAGTGAAGAAATACTTTTCCAGGAAATGATCCTTGCCTGATATAATAACAGTTTGACAACAGCATTTCTTAGGTTACACTACACTTTGTTATGTTTTGGCAGCCATACGCACATAAGCATTGTAAAAATATTATATAATATATATATAATAGATTCTGAATGAGTCTGACAAATAGATGTACAGAGTGTAGCTGCAGCCATATCTTCTCATGTGTACTTATATAACTCCTGTGAAACGGACTCGACCTGACACAAACCGCAGCAAGAGTAATATTATGTTTGTTTCACTGCATTTGGGGATGTGTGAAGAATGGAAAATTTCGCAATAAACTAATGTAAGATTTATTATCCACTGGTTTAACTGCAAAGTATTTAATTAATATCAATATCCTGCCCCTTATAATAATATTAATAATATCAATTATTATTATTATTGTTATTATTACATACTTATGGAGTCAGAAATGTTATAGCTGTGAATTGAAATCAACATTATGTAACTTTTCTACCATAAATTAACAGATTTAAAATCATTTTCATGCTACATTGACTTGAGGTCAATGAGGTGGCGTTTCTATCATTCTCACTCTTCACCTTTTCATGCACTATGTAACTTTGTGCACAGGGAACAATCTTCCGCAAAAAGTACGTAACATTTTATGGCACTAAGTCTCACACCACCAACTATTTCACTAATTATGTATGACTATATAAATAAATTCATTGTTTTCAACAATTAAACTGACATTTTACTATTAAGATTCAGAAAAGACTGTAACAATACAAAACAACTTGATGCTAAATAATTTGAATCCCTCCATCGACACCTTTCCTTGGGCAAATGAGAACAACAGCTGTATATTTCAGATGAGTTACTGCAGTGTCTAAAATCTTCCATCTCAACATTATGAGTAATGTTTTCCTCTTTTTTTTTTTTCCTTTGGTGCCGCTGGTCACGTGTCACTAATGGTTACCAAGGAAACAATGCTTTTAGTTCTGCTGGTACGGTGGCATTACTTTTTAAATTGAAAATAATTCTAGCTTGCATTGGACTAAATTAAGAAAAAAATAAGAAATACCACTACAGACCAGTGTAAAAGGGTAACTTCTCAGTTGGTGTTGCAGAGATACTTACTAAACATGCATCTGCAAGAGAAGACCAAGACGCTGAACAGCTTTGCAAAATCAAGGATGGATTAGGAACAAAGGGAGCAACTGTCCCAGAGGTGCCAAAGCTCCACATTGACTGTGAGGCCATTCATTTATAATAATTTATTGCAAATTTGTTTGAGAAGAGACACTAAAGCAGAATATAAACTGAAATGATAAACACACAAAGCCCATCTTTGGGTATGAGAGGTCAAGAGGGTCAACGAGGCCCCAGAGGTCATTCTTGACCCAAGGCCTCACATTGGTTTAATCCTACCATGCAAACTGGGCTCAACAACATTAACCCTGTTGTAGAGAATTGCTGAATTCAAAGGTTAATGGTGAGGTCAGGAGGGATTGTAGTCTGGAGACACAGATGTCTGTTTGTGCAGATTAGATTGTCAACGGCCAGCTATCTATTATGTCTAGGAAGGCAGCAATAGGTCTCTTTGACCCTGGCCACCACAGTGTTGAGATAGACTGGCACCCAGTATTCCTAGTCAAAGGCAAACAACTAATAGTGCTGAGGACCACAAGGCCCACACGTGACCTTGTGTAGCCTAAGGATAGAAAATTCCATCACATACCCCTTAATTAAAACAATGTGCATCAGCACAACAATGGATGCACTTATCACCATTAATAGTGAAGCCTTCTGTGATATAGAGGTCTTACTTATCTGCATAAGAAAGGATTCAAAGTGTGACAAGGTATTCTATCCACAAAACCTCCTGTTGCGCAACAACACCAGTGATGAATTTTTCATGATGTGAAGACAAAAATGTAGTCCAAGACTAAACTGAATTGTGAGTGATGGTTCGAACTTTATGCCCCACAGGATTCATAAAGTATCTTGTTTTTGTATAACTGTTTGTATAATTGGGATTCTGACATTTGTGCATGAGGGTATGTGAAGTTCTTGTGTTTCTTGGCATGGTTTATTGATTTACGTTTGTTCTAATGTTGACTAAATGGCTTTCTAAACATTTTGATGCTAGCTTTTCCCACTTGCACTAATAAATAAAAGTCAGACAACTGAGTTTCTGGCCTTGAGTGAGTGTAGAATTCACTTTACACAGCAGAACATACTGGTTCTTTATCAAGACTGTCACTACTTACTGTTAATATATGTTCAGGCCCTTTTTTCCGTTTTAATTTTACTCTAGTAAAAGACCTTTTGTTCACATCTGTGATCCAGATGTGAACAAAAAGGATTTTACTAGAGTAAAAAGGTGGCTCCACTATCACAATTAAACACAAACAAGATGCTGTGTCCTGCTGTGTCTCCCAAATGTATGTACATGTTATAATATATTAACTAACAACACTAGACAACAACTAACAACTAAAGTATGATGCTGTTACATGGGACAACGTTATTGTCACAAGTCAAGTCTAAGCCCTAAACCTTGTGTCCAAGTCTGCCTGCTGTTTGCATCTTTCCTATAATATTTCATCTTTGGCCTTGTGAAGTCACGAGAGATTGGTGTCTAAGTCAAGTTGCCAGTCTCTGTCATCATCGGAGAAAAATATTGTGAGGTTCAAATCTTCATCTTCAAAACACTAGTGGTATCAGCAACTTTGGTTGCTTTGCCAAAATGTTTACATTTACACATACAGTATATAAATCAATGTATGCAGTGATCAAATGCTTCTAATCTAGGTCCTGTTCATCTCAAAAGAATACTTCACTAGTTAGCTAGGTACCATAAGTGAAGCCATTAGTTTATTAGCCAATGAGATTTTTCAAAATGGCTTTGAAACCTGAAATAGTAATTTTCCATGACTCCTCTTCTTTAACGCTGTAAGTTTTGTTCATTTTGAAAGCTTTCTTTGCACAATACAAATACAGTGATGCACAAATGCATTCAGTGAAGCAGCATGAATGGAGTCTGAATCACCTGTGATCTGTGCACTGATTCAGAAAGACTGAATGAAGGGAAACAAAATGGCCTTTCAGCCTGACGATGAGGCTTTTATGAATGAGGGTTCACTTGGATGGGACTGAAGCTCTGACAAACACACACATTTTACTCATTGATTGAGAAACTGCTATTCACTTCATGAAATAAAATCATCATCTAAGCTCGTTATCAAGGAGCACTGTGTTCAAGGTTTGGAGAGATGCCTTTGTAACAAGAACAGAACATCGAGTTCCCAATGTCCCCGTGATTCATGTACAGTGGTTTTACCTTTGGAAACTTTTAATACACTGCCACCCTCTGGTCAAATCTGACTTCAGCTTCAAAGAAAACACATCACCTCTGTACATTATGAATAGCAAGGCTTGTATTTACATTGAAGAAAAGGAGCAGATTCTTCCCTTTTTAAAGCAACATAATACACAAGTCCTTTATGTGAATACAAACCTGGATATCTTGAGGTATTTATGGTTGATTTACTCACAGTATCAGAAAATAAATCACACACACATTGACACTGGCTGTAGTGGAAGAAGACATATATGTTTTTTTGTATTTTGATAAATATTACTGCTGTGGATGTTTAAGTTTTGAGTTTAAGTTTGAGCTAATTTTACCTACTTTATATACTGTTGTTGTAGTTTATCATATTAGAGAAGAGCATTATATGTTATGTTATGTATATGCTCATCCTGTGAGTAAACTTTTCATGAGCTCAGCTTTGCGACAGTGCATTTTAATGAATTCAAGACTGGTTTAAAAGATTTAGCCTAAGAAGAAGGAGAATGTTCTTAAGGAACACGTAATCTGTCAGACAAATGTAGTCGAGTGAAGAGTACATTATCTGCCTTTGAGATGTAGTAGAGTAGTTAAGTATAACATTTCATAAAATGGAAATACTCAAGTTTGAGAACAGTATTTCAGTAATTGTACTTAGTTACACCCACCACTGGACACTTGCAAATAAGGAAGATACAGAAAATCAAAGTCTGCCATGTTTTACAGTAGAAAGAAGTGTGTCTGTCCATTATTCTCCATGATTGTACATATTGTCACTGAACTTGTGCTTCTGTGTCTTCAGATGATTCAGAGCAGAGTCAGAAAATGTGTCATGGTGGATTGTCTGTGGATTGTTTGTTTTTTTACTTTGTGACTTGAATCACTGATGACCACTGTACTCCAGTAAGCTTCATGACCTTTTATCAGGAAATCAGACCGTCACCTCAAGACAAAAAAGTAAAGCAAAGGTAAAAAAAAAATATTATTAACACCAACACAGATAATAAACATTTAACTTTTTAGTAGCTATGAAATAAAAATAAAACTCTGGCCTTCCCATGAATGATTTAATGCCACTTTAAGATTGGAAAACTAAGGATGAAACTTTCGACTCTTGTAACTGTAACATACAGAGTAAATATGGGAGGAATAGATTGTTTACCTTGTCAACACTTTGTCAACCTCAGTTACAGAGTATCCTCTGCCTTCATTTTCATCTTTGTGTTGTTGCTTGAATCCATCTGTCACATCTGAGTCTCCTTCTCTCTGTCTGTCTGTGGTTATCGGTGATGTTAGCTGACAAGAACCATCAAAGCTCTCAGAAGAAAGTAACATGTGTCTGTGTAAGAGGAAACCATTTCAATACAGTGCACATTGCATATAATGCCTCTATTATTTCTGTGCATAAGTCACATCTTTACTTGACTTTCTTCATCAAGAGGCTGATGTGGTTTTCCTTCTCCTCCAGGGTCTTCTTCAAAGCCTCAACTTCACTCTGACTTTCCACGAGTTCCCTCTGCAGACGGTGGTTAGTATCCTCCAGAGTCTCACAAAAAGCCTGTAGTCATAACCAACAGATTACCAACTATAGTTTTGACATTTGGCCATTGGTATTGTATTTTTGTGAAGAAAGTGACCTCACCCTACTTTCCTCTAGACTGTCAAATGGACTCAGCGGTTCAGCCAAACACAGAAAGTGTTTGACAGCTTCACTGAGGAGAAAACAGATTCAAAAATTCAAATCAAACTAGGCTGAGTATGATCTCTGAAGAACTCAGTTCTCTATCGCCGCAACACGAACCTGCTGATGATGTCTCTGTGTAATGACAAGTTCTGCAGAAACGTTTGCAGCCCGATCTGCCTCTCTTCTAAAAACCCTTCATCATAGTTGTTTTTGAACCAGTGCTTAGGAGGCAGAGCTAGACCAATGCTGGGAAACAGCTCTTTAAGCTGCAGAAAAGTGAAGAACAAACGGGCGAGAAAACAGAAAAGCAGACTATATAATCCTGCAGATCTGTCCCTGAACAAAGACAGTTTCAGACCAGGCCTCTAACACTGTGCGTTGACCCAAAAATTGAGAATTTTGCCTCTCAAGATCCTTTTATGTTTCAAATAAAGACATATTAGCATTATCATGAAAAAAAACTGACAAACCGCTCTCTATGTGCCATAGCACTACATTTTACTGGTGTTGACTGATTTCAAACAGTAGCTTACTTGGATCTCACCTTGTCACTGAGCCTGCAGAAGTCGGTGTATCTTCTGAAGATCACCCAGCTGTCTCCTCGACCTCCCGTCACCAGAATCTTATAAACCTATACCACAGAAGCCAATGCAAGCACAACAAATGAGCCATAACATCAGGTAGCATCTGTACAGTGCACCTATAAGAGCTGGTCTGGGTGTCTTAGCAAGTTAAATGTGACAGTTATACACACAGAAACACATACAAAGAGCAACAGCTCACTCGTCAGTATCCTTGGAATGGGGAATTTTAAGTGCAGCTTCTGTTGCAACACGCACGCATTATGTAAGACTTTACAAGAGTGGAAGTCATAAGATGGCATTATGACATGACGCACACTAAGAGACAAAGTCAACGTGTCTTTAAACTCTATGTTAGTATACATCTGAAAAGCTTTTATTTGGAAAAATACAAAATATCACTCAGGTTTGTCAGTGTGAGCTCTGAGTTGGCCGCAGACTTCCATACCGTGAACTTTGACCTCTCCTCCAGGATCTCATAGCCCAGCAGTATCGGGATGATGGGTCTCTCTACCCGGCTATCCTTGAGGTTCCCCTCACCCTCCAGCAGTGTGGATGACCCATCCAATAGGCTTTCTTTGGGTCTACTCCAGGAGTCATGTGCGGTGGGAGCATCAACTGCAGCATCCCGGGGTCCAACTCCTCTCACCTGGGAAATACTCTCTGGAGGTGAGGGCTCGATGGACGAGGCAGTATGTATAGGAGATCCCCTCCTGGCCTGGGAACTGCTCACTCCAGTCCAGTCTGCTGGGAGTGGGAATGGAACAAAGGGGGCAGCCATCTGTGGTGTTCCTGGCGAACTTTTGATACCAAAAACAAGCCAATTCAAACACACATGAACACACAGAGTGTAGCAGCCTGCCTACACCAGCTCAGAGCAAATTATCTCAAGTTTCGCCTGAGCTGTGCAGGGGCTGTCTTATTGATAATCCTGCTTGATCATCAGAAACATAGGACAAGTTGTGTAAACTCCACGTAAACAGCAGTCATAACGTGGTGACTGATTTGTGAACTCTCTCTGTTTCACGTGGGGTTTCAGATTGCAATGTGACAACACAAACGTGTTTCAGTGAGTCATGTGCTTCAGTGTGTGGACAGGACGAGCTCATCCCGTTTAGAGTAAACAGAAGCAGCAGCTAACCTACAAAACGTCATAATGTAAACATGAACCCTGTGAACATGCAGCACTATTTATGATTGGAAATAACATGTTCAGTCTGATCTGTATTATAAAATTGTAGTGATCAGAAGAGAATAGCAAGTTGACAACACACTAAAGAGTATAATAACTTTATGGATTGCTCTTAGTGATACATATTTAATCTCTTTTTTTATTTTATTTTTTAGTAGACTTTTCTACACAATGTGTTTTGTGTGTTTATGTTTTCTACTCTCTGTTTTTGTTTTGTTTTGTTTGTTGCCATTGTTAATAGTGGACATGTGAGGCTTAATTAATCTTCACACGACATAAGTTTTACTTTTCTTTTTTTTTTCACACGCATTGCATCAACATGATGGAGGAAAGTCCCACGCTTGGGAAATTCCAACATGTTAAAAAAAATCCCTTGTTGTCCAGCGTTGAGTTCAGGCTCGGATGTGGTCTGTATTACAACGAAACTGAAACAAACATGTGAATTTAAATCTTCAACAATGGAACTGTACAAACACCCCTACGGTACCATAATATTTGGACTTTCCCCTTATTTGTAATGAAATAAAAACAGATTATGTCAGTGCAGTGACACACGGTTCACGTCGACAGATCAGGTCTTTGAACGCATCTCTCGAAAACCCGGAAAGCGTGTTGTCATGAGCAACAACAAACCCACCTGCCTAAATGACAGCGTGTGACGGCTGGCAGCGTATCATGAATAAACGAGGCTGTGAAAGCGCATACGTTTATTTTTCAGTCGCTGGGTGCACGGTATTTTCCGTTTAACCGTTTAACGTTTGTTTGTTTTGTTTTTTTTCAGCCGTCCTCCTCCGCTCGGTTAACGTTAGCTTAGCCTGCTAGCAGCCAGCGACATGATGGCATACATGTGAGAGCGCTTCCTCATTGCGTTCACCAAAAGGGGCAGTTCTGCTTTTAGTGCATGACTTAGCGGGTGATAAATCCTCAGAGACTTCCCGTAAAAGGCTCACTAACTGCTATGGAGCCGTCCGCGGCTATGGGCTGTATGAACATTGGCAGCCTGACCAGCACCTTGCCGGTGATCCCCTACCAGAAGCTCACAGACCTGTACTACCTGAGCAGAGGGGGCTTCGGCACCGTGTTCAAGGCGCAGCACTGCGACTGGAGGACCACCGTGGCCATCAAGTGCCTGAAACTCGACAGTCCTGTTGGAGAAAGGTAGCCTGTGTGGACGTGATCACCTCCTGTGCTCATTTAGGCCATGCACACTGTTTGTTTAACTGCTTGACATGGAGATATTGTTGTTGTTATTCCAGTTTTCGACAATCTAGACTTGAATTAGTGTCATATGAGTCAGATATATTCATTCTAGTGTCCCAGGTGATTTATTGCAGCTGCAAGGTTTGTGTCTGCAGTTCATGTGGAGAAAAAGAAACATGCTGCACTTTTAAACCTGCACTAAATAATTAACAAAAATATAATAATTCTTGGTACTGCAACAGCAGACAAACAGAGTGGCTGATATTGATATTGCCATATCAACAACATGTATGATAAAGACAAGAATTGTGACTGGGATATTAAATGAGCAGGACGTTTCACAGTTGGAAAAGCAGTTTTGACTGACACACCGGTTATACAGGATTTCTAAGTTATCTCGCTGGCGATCCATCGGGCGATAATAATGCTATTGATGTCCTGCAGGACGTTGCATCACTGCTTTGTCTTTGCCCAGCTGTCAGGTTTGCTTTTAGATGCCACGATCACTCTGCTGTCCTGTAGTCGAGGTTCAAGAGAAACTCGTATTCACACATTTAAAGCTGAGCTGCACAAATTCACTAACTTCTAACTCGAATGAGTTGGAAAAAGTGTTAATCACTTTGGTCACATGATCTGGCATATGTCTGATATATAATTATACAAAAGAATAACTTGAATGATCCAGATAATGTGATAATGATTGCAACCGTATCGCCCCACCCTGATGACAGTCAACCTCCAACGCTTCCTTTGGAATTCTTCCCGTAACTCTGTGCGCTAAATAATACAATAAATGCCGTCACTGTTCTGACATTCCTGGCACTTTGTCTGAGATTAAAAGGCTGACTGTGTATCACCGGCTGTGTTTTAGAGAGAGGAACTGCCTGCTGAAGGAGGCAGAGGTGCTCCACAAAGCCAGATTCAACTACATCATCCAGATCTTTGGCATCTGCAACGAGCCCGAGTTCTTCTGCATCGTTACAGAGTTTATGAGCAATGGCTCTCTGGACCTGTTGCTCCACGAGGTAGCTATATGGCATCATCAAGTAACTTCATAGAAACGGATTTAGTCCTACTATCAAGATTCACAGTACAGAAAGAATTAGTGTGAATTAAGAATTGTGAAGACAGTAGCTTTCCTTGGCTGTGAAGCATTTATTTTACTCTTTCAGTCAGGAAAGGAAATAATATGGAACTAAAGAGAAAGAAAAAGTAGTTTGATGTGTTTTTATTTTGCTTTCAGTCATATGACACAGTCATAAATGTATAGAGAACACCTTAAATATTCTCCAGTTCTTGTTTTGGCAGTTTTGCTGCCAAAAAGGTTGAAGTGAAAAAGAGTCTTTGTTTTGACAAGCTGCTCTATCTCGAGCATTGTCCCTTTTATGGCTCACTCATCATGCCAACGCATGCCATGGTGTTACTGCCTGTGAGACAGCAAGCTAAAGTGAAACTGGGGTGTATTCACAGTCTTTGATGGTATTCTGAAACAAGCTGAAGAAGAAAAGTCCAGCCATGAGAGAAGCAGACAAATGTAGTTGGGGGAAAGTCCCACTTGTCATAGTGTAGTAATGTCCTTCACCTTTTTACAAAGTGTAGCCTAACACGTCCTCTGCTTCTGCACTTCTCTGAATATGATTTAATGATATTTTCCACAGAAAGACATGTACCCTGAGCTTGCCTGGCCCTTGCGCCTGAGGATTCTGTATGAGATCGCTTTGGGGGTTAACTTCCTTCACAACATGAACCCACCCCTCTTGCATCATGATCTAAAGACACAGAACATACTGCTGGATGGTGAATTTCATGTGAAGGTATGCGAGTCAGTGAGGATGAACTGTATGTGTGACAGAAGGAAACAAACATTTGAGAGCGGTTGACTACTGCCGCTTTCATAATTACTCTGTGTGTTTGCGTGGGTGTGTACGTGGTGACAGGTTATCACATGAACTGTTGCTGTACAGTTACACTTTCTGTTGGTCATGTGAATGAGCACACAACTTGTTTATTAGATTTTTAAAACTTGATTATAATTATTAGAGATGGAACGATTACTTGATTTATTGACACCGACTATTTTAATAATAATTTTAGCAATTTTTCTAACTAAATTCCAGAAATAAGGATTTGCTGCTTTCATAGTCAAACATGATACTAAACTGAATATTTCTGGTAGTTTGACTCCTGGTCTGATAAAAGAAGACTGAAGATGCCCCCCTGGGAAATCGTAATGCTATAATGGTTGCAGCCCTAAATATTGTTTCTTTTAAAAGTTTACTTCACCATGTAGAAAAAGGTTCTGCTTCAAAAGCACTTTGTGCTAATGAAAGTAATTCATAACAGCTGCCACTCTAATAAACAGTGTAGCTAATGTTCTTTTGTTGCCTTCAATTAATAAAATAAAAGGCTGATCAAAGTAAAAGAAAATATGTCTGGAATTCAGATAGCACTTATAATGTTCTAAATTTCTGACCACAAATTATGTTTCTGTTAGATTGCAGACTTCGGTCTTTCAAAGTGGCGGCAGCTGTCCGTCAGTAAAGGCTCAGGGTCCAAACCCACAGAGATGGGGGGCACAGTGATCTACATGCCTCCTGAGAAGTACGAAGCGTCCAAGAGCCGTCGGGCTGATGTGAAACACGATATGTACAGGTGAGACACCACAACTCAATAACTATGAACTAGAAATATGTTGGACAAAAAAACAGAAATCAGTAAGTACCTCCTCCATGAATCTGTTTCGTCTAAACATGTTTTTTGTTCATGATGGGCAGTGATCAGATTATAGGGCAGATTTTGTGAATGGATAAACTCTTGATGACATTGCACTTTTTAAACTTGTGTAAATATTAGTCAAGCTCTATTAACATGACAAGGAAATTAGGTTTTCCTGTGTGGCAAAGTGAGACAGTGTGTCAGCCTGAGGCTGGATTGATCGCATACTAAAATGGGTATCTGTGCCAAAGGCTAAATCTGTCAGTCGTTCCAGGAAAATGTTCTGACTTTAAGAATCTGTGAGAGTGAGAGGGAGTGGTGACTATTGCAAAAGGAGTAAAAAATAAAGTGCAGGATATCCACGTTCCTCTGTGGCTGAATACTGTGGCCCATATCAACCTCTTCCTCAAAGCAGCCTGTCTGGTTAGCTTCTCGTAGAAAGCCCCTCAGCTCTGAAGGGGAATACCAATCCAAAGAAAAGATTGTAACTCTAATTTCCCCTTCTGTCTCTCTCATTTATATTTCTAGCTATGCCATCATTATGTGGGAAGTGCTGTCCAGGCAGATTCCATTTGAAGGTAACACAACATCATAAACACTATTGTTGTTTTCTTTGAGTTTGATCTTTCCAGGTGCTAACAGATTAACCATTGATGTGTGTGTGTGTGTGTGTGTGTGTGTGTGTGTGTGTGTGTGTGTGTGTGTGTGTGTGTGTGTGTGTGTGTGTGTGTGTGTGTGTGTGTGTGTGTATTTGTGCTGTCAGAGGTGACCAACCCCATGCAAATCATGTTCAGTGTGCTGCGCGGGATACGTCCCGACACAAGTCTGGACAGTCTGCCCGCTGACATCCCCAGCAGAGAAACCCTCATCAGTTTAATGACCTGCGGTTGGACCTCTAACCCTGACGAACGCCCTTCCTTCCTCAGTAAGCTCACACAAATAACTGAAACCCCAGGAATTAGTTTTCTTCCACCCCCACAAAGGATTATTGGTTTGACCTTTTTTCACAGTTTAGGCTGATTCCGCTCTTCATGTTGTGTAATAGACAAATCCTCCTGGTCAGTGCTAAATTTTTACCCTGGCTGAGCAGTGACTATTAGCTTCCTGTCACGTTATTGAAACTTTCTCTGCTGTCTTCACTGAAACACCATGTGTTTCTCTGTCTTTCTCAATACAGTCAAATGAAGCTGGGCTGAAGACATAACTTTATATTGTAAGCTTTGATGAAATGACGATAATGTATTTTAGATTAAATAAAAAGGTACTATAATAAAATGGTACTATAATATACATTTAATCAAAATCAGGTTCTGTCTTAAGAGTTGCATGCCACCTTTATCTACTCCTCTTAAATTAAACTACATATTAATTCAAAATATTTTTTATCATCAGGTTGGGAACTTAATGTTGTTTTCCATTAAGACACAAAACATTACACTAACTATTTTCTGGTGTGTTTAGACAGTAATCTTTGGGAAGTTAAGGACAAAAGAAATTGCATCTTCTTTCTTTCATGTTATCTCGCTGACGCACTCATACAAACTGCAGTCACAGCATTACAGTCACATTACACAGCATATTTAACGGAAAAACAAAGATTTATGTGTCATCATTTTCTCTTATAGTGACTGAACACTGCTGAAACCGTAAAGAGGTCTAACAGTTCAGTAGATTTCCATTTTATTATATATATAAAAAAGTCTCTGACCACTTCCTGACCACAAATCAGTTAAAATAGTTTTGTCCTACATTGTTTGTAGATTTCACTGTGTAATACGTGAGTAAATATGTGACGTGTTTACTGCTGTTTCAGAGTGTTTGATTGAGCTGGAGCCCATGGTGAGAAACTTTGACGAGATTGACTTCCTGGAGGCTGTGTTGGAGATTAAGCGGTCAAAGGTCAGTCAGGAGTCTCTCTCTCTTTCTTTAAGTATTTTAGGGCATTAATGCCATGACAGGACATTAAGGGAGGTCCAGGGTCCCCACCTGAAATCAAATCAAACTGGGGACATTTTGGTCCATGGTCGGCTCCTGGAAGCCAAACATGAGCTTCATGTTTGACGGAGACAGCTGAAGAGTGACAGGAATGTGGGGAGAGAGAGACAGGAACGACATGCAGCAAAGGGCCGCAGGTTGGATTCGAACCCTGGGCTGCTACTGAGCCTTCGTACATGGGGTGGATGCTCCTTCAACTGAGCTAATCGACATCCCGTCTCTCTCTCATTCTGTCGGTGTTCCCTTTTACTCAACAGAAACTGGACTGTAGGAAACAGAATATACATTTTCTGGGCACCCCCCCATTTAAAACATGATTATTCAAAAGTAAATCTAAAGACCTGTGTTGTTTTTTTTCATCATTTTCATCATGTCTCACTGGTGTTGGGGAATAATAGTCTAATAATAGTTTAGATGTGTAAAGGAATCTCCCTCCTGCTGAACACGGGGATACACTGTTCAATGCAATATCCAATAAGTGTTTGTGTAATTTGGAAAACTTTTGAATTGTAAGTTGTGTAACTGAAGATGACGGGTCAAAAAAGTTTACTTCATAATTTCCCCTTAAAATATCCTTCCTCTTTTCAGTCAGTAGTGTGTGTGTGTGTGTGTGTGTTTTTTTTTTATTGTATATATTGAACCCCTAATAACTATATAAACAAGAACTAAATAATGTAATAATATATTATAAAAACTGGGATATACTGTAAGTGGTTTTTCAATGCATAGCTTTTGAATTCAGATTTACAGGAGGACTCTTCAGTACGAGTAAATCCCGAGGGTAGCAAAGCTTTAACCAGGAGAAAATGGAGGAACTAGTCATGTGAATATTTAACTTTGTGGTCAGACATATAAAAAAACACTTAATGAAATGGCTCCACAGGCTGTTTGACATAAGTTAGTTTTGTTCTTTATAAAGAACAGGTTCCTTTCTCTGCTGTGTGGAGTCATTTTTACAGTTTTGTCTTGTCACAATTTTACAGCCTTGTCATGTTTGATTTGAACACATTCTTAGAATTGTATTGCTCCCTGCTAATCCTGTCAGCATGACTCATTTCGCTCTTCTTCCTTCTTCCTCCACAGCTAATGGAGAGATCAGGATGTTGTGCAGCCCAGTCAGCATGTCAGAAGAGGAGTGACGAAGAATCTCTGAACATACTGAAGCCATGCCCTTGGCCGGTCAGTACCAGAAATGTCTTGCAGAAAAGATCTTTGATGATTCACTTCTACATTTAAAGCTCATCTGGTTTTGGCATTATGTCTTTAATGTCTGTGTGAAGATGTCATTAAGATGTTGCTGTTTGTTCTGCCACAGGAGAGCTCCAACTCAGGCTCAGGCTCTTGCTCCTCCCAGGACACGGACATGTCTCTACCAGGCCAACTCATGAGCACCCCATCAGATGTTTCACAGTCAAAGGGTAATTACAACAGAGCTAGTATTTTTTTGTATTGGTATCATTGAGTGAGTGGCTATGCTGCTGTGAGCTGCAGCTTTCAGTAAGCTTACACAACTGCACACCAGGTCTTAAGCATATTGTTCTTGGTTTATTTATTCTTAGCTCATAATCTGGACATGAATTTCAACAAATACCAGAGTGCCAGGCCAATTAATGATTTGAACAAGTCGGGATACGAGACACGGGAGGATAACATGTCCCTGAAGCCACAGCCTCAGCAGCAAGGTATTAGCAGTTAAAGCATAATAGATGAAATTTGTGACGATAGTAATACAATTCTTGAATAACTCACTCCTCTCCCTCCTCCCTTACAGCAGATTATTCTCCTCCCTTGCGGCACTCTCCTCCCTTGATGCACTCCCCTCCTTCACAAGGTCCAATCGCCCAGTGGATCGCAACACGGCGTGAGGACATCGTCTTGCAGATGACAGAGGCCTGTCTGAACCAGAGCTTGGACGCACTGCTGGCCCGCTCCATGCTGATGCGGGAAGATTACGAACTGGTCATAAACCAGCCCACGCGCACTGCCAAGGTCCGTCAGCTCCTGGACAACTGTCCCCAATACAATGAGGACTTCTGCCGCATTGTTGTCCGCAAGCTTCATGACAACAACCAGAAGGGTCTGTTGCCTTACCCAGCAGAAATCAGCTCCCCTACCACCACCATTCACCCCAGTGCACCACCACTGTCCATGTCCTACAATAACCCCAGGAACATGTAGCAGCAGTGCCAGCCAAATGACGGAAACAATCCAGATTATAGACTGTGTCGACTTTACACTACACGTCTTTGTCAACATGCTTCCTGTCTGTCTTTCCCTCAGTAAGACTGAGGAACGGCTTGGTTGAGCAAAAAGAGTCGCAGGTACAAAACATTTGGCTTTGAGGTTAATGTCCACTCATCAACACGAGACAAAAAGGTTTTATTCTGTATAATCAGAATCAAAAGATTTTGACTGAATCAGTGATTTTATTTAAGTGTGTTATGGATTTAATGAGGTGATTTATTTACAGTCCCTTCATTTTGAGTAGATGTGTTGCATGGTTTCTCCTTTTGGTACATTATGCTTTTGTCTGCAAAGCTCAGTTACCATTATGTAACGGCATAATTATGTAGCCCTCAATTTTTATGTGTGAGTGTGTGAGTGTGTGTGTGTGTGTGTGTGTGTAGCCTCATTTGTAGAATGCAAACATACTCAATAGGCTAAGTTGATTTGAGTAAGTGACAGGACAGTTAACTTACTGGAAACCTACATAAAATAAGGTCAATTATCCGTTTATGACCTGAGTGCAGCAACAAAGAGTTTCTGTGTCAGTGAGAAAAATGATCGCTATGGTCTTGAATGTCACACAGCTGAAGTGTTGGAATGAGTTGTGATTTTGGTACAGTGGTTATGTGACTGTATGGAAAGTTTTTGTCCCTGCCTGGGCTCTTTTTTTTTTCCTCCACCTCTTTTTTACCACTGAGCTAAAGAGAGTCACTGGGACATGGAGTAAAGAGGAAGCTGAGATTGTAATGTAACACCCAGAATGAGAAGTACGTGTGTGTGTCTGTGTGTGTCTGTGTGTGTGTGTCTAGATTAAAAGTGGACCAGAGGGATCTGCCCTCAGATTTCTTTATCTCTCAGTTTTCATCACTTATCTGGACACTTCCATTTTCAGTTTATTATAGACTAAGATTGAAAAAACTGAGCAGCTGTGCAGAAGCATAAGACAACTGCAACACGTGAACAGAGAAGGTCAAACCTGCTTTTCTGGTAGCAAATCGTTTTAGTTTATCTGCTTCTAGGCGGTCTCTAGTCGGTTTATAACTCTTGACTCGTACAACTTTTTCTACTGTAGCTGTGCTTCCTACTCTGCTAATAATGACAGTAATGCCTGTTTATAAAATATTTTTCTCAAGAAAATACACATATTACATTACATTACATTAAGACAGTAGCATCAGTTATTCTGTATAAATGGGAGTAATACCTTTTTGTCAGCCACAGGGTTTGATGTTCATTCATTCATTCATTCATTCATTCATTCATCGATTAATTACGTGCTTTTCTCCATTTCTTGGTCTATACTGTTTCCCAGAGTGCAAGGTGACATTTTCAAATAGTTTGATTTGTATAACCAGCAGGTCCAAGATCCAAAGATATTCAATTTACTTTAATAGAAGCCTAAGAAAACCAGTGTTTGTGTTTTGGCTTAAAAATAACTTCTGATTAATCGTATATCAAAACGGTTGCAGATTAATTTCCTGTCTGTGGACAAATCGATTGATCAACTAATCGTTTCAGCTCTGGTGTGTATGTTGTGTGCATGCATATAGTTTGTCATTGAGCCTTACAGTCTTCATCACTGCCTTCACTTCCTTAAATGGGTGCTGAAATTAGAAATGTAGCTGTGGCGTTTACTGCCTGTGTCGTCTATAAATTCATTCATTCATTCCTATTTCTCTGCATGTCATCCTTTTCGTGATGTGAATACACATGTTCACCTTCATTAATAAAGTGGTGTTCAGTAAAGGGTGTACTATGAACAACACAGTGAGAACTGAACCCCAGCAGGTCATTCTTAGTAACAGGAAGTCATACACAATGATATGATGTTATTTAAAAGGCCAAGCAAGGTTGATATGCTTCCATTACATTGGACTTGTATTGCCTTGTCTTTGATAACTGTGCCTCATATTCTGCTTTTGGCCTCAACTCCAGTAACGTGCAAGAGCCTTTTACACACATATCAAGCAAAACTGAGAAAAAATGCTACAGATTTGAAAGCCTAAATATGTTGTACCATATTTTGTACTGTAGATGATAGTTTCATCTTTTATATATATATATATTTTCATTTGTGGTCTCAACAACTCATTTAAAAGCATTGTTTTTATTAAGTGATGATTTGATATCCGTAGAATTGCCTTCATCAAAGTATCGGCCTAATTTAGTGCCCATGTCATTATCGGTGTGAGTTGATCAAACAATAATATAACATGTAACATAAAGTTCAGTTGATGTGTAGCTGTGGTTCCAACAGAAACTATGTTTTTGTTTTTTTATATGTATATGTGTTGTATCAAACATCATTAAAATGGGTTCTCTGTTTTTATTCCTGCCTGCTTTCTTCTTTTTTCTCCTCAATTTCTTTTATGTAACAATAATCTGAGGCAATAGTTACTCTATTAGCACAGTTAGCTCCTATAATTTTAATCATCTATATAAAGCTGCTCATCGGGATGTACTGAAAGAGTCTATGTATAGTCATGAAATTGAGCGGAATTAGCAGGGAAAGACCCAGAGCCTACAACGTCTCTGGGCTTCACCAGCGAAATGTCACTGAAAGAGATGATGATACAGAGAGACAAAATTACCATAAAGAGATGCAAAACAGATACTAAGCGACTACAAAGAGAAGTGAAACAATGAAATGACAATAAAACTATCACAAATAAAAATGAACCCCAAAAAAAGATTTAAAACAACTACAAAGAGACACAAAATGACGGCTGATTATGCAGAATGGCAATAAAAGACAAAGAAAGTTTGTGTCTCTTTTAGTCTGGGTGTCTTGCTCCTTTGTAGGAATGATGCAGGGGCCCATTGGCTCATAATATATCCATGTTATTAGCAACCTCTAGGGCCAGTCACAGTGCGTTGAAATATCTAATGGCAGTATACATGACATCTTCTCATATCATACAATCTATTGACTGTATCCTGTAGGCTGATAGAAGCAGCTTGGCTCCCTTATTTCTGAGTTGTTGATGGCTCTCTTGGGGCAGAGACGAGGACTGTTTGTCTCTGAAAATAGCACAGAGGGGGAACACGAGAGGTTGCTGGAAAAACACTCGTTGTGGTTGTGCTTAGCTGCAGGGATTGCAACATCGACCGTCCTGTTGCTACCACTCAGATGTGATCTCACCAACGTCTCATTGCCTGATCCAGCCGAGCAGCACTGACCTGAGAGAGTCTCTACACCTGTTGATCTTCTAGAAGTAAGAAAATAAAGTAAGTTCACCATTTACATATTTACCCTTTGTCAAAAATTACTATACCTTAGGTATGTTTAGTTCTTTTCTGGAGGTTTAAGGTGGACAAGGGGGAGAAATGTTACTGAGAGATTTGGCCACATACATGACTACATGAGCTATTCAGTTTTTGTGTTTCAGTCTTGAAATATGTAGTTAGACATTAAAGAAAAAGCATCAGCAACAGTGTGTTTTGATTGTTCAATTGGAATAATCCCCTTTAATTCTTGCCCTATCATCTCCACATCAGATTTGGACTCATGGGGGATCTGAGGCAGAAGATGGGCGTCATGTCACAGACAATATGCCCGGGATCACGGGCTCAGTCTGACGAGGACTTGAAGGCTCCAAAAAAAGAAGAGAAAATGCAGATGAAGAGAGAGATCTCCCTCATTAATGGAATCTGCCTCATTGTTGGCAACATGATTGGCTCTGGGATCTTTGTGTCACCAAAGGGTGTCCTCATGCACAGTGGCTCTTACGGCCTATCCTTAGTGATTTGGGCTGTTGGAGGAATCTTCTCAGTGTTTGGGGCTTTGTGCTACGCAGAGCTCGGAACCACTATCACCAAATCTGGAGCTAGCTATGCCTACATTCTTGAATCATTTGGAGGCTTCCTGGCTTTCATTCGTCTTTGGACGTCCATCCTGCTCATTGAACCAGCTGGGCAGGCTGTGATTTCACTGACCTTTGCCAACTATCTGGTGGAGGCTTTCTACCCTACCTGCCAAGCGCCGTATGACTCTGTCCGGCTTATTGCTGCAGCCTGCCTCTGTAAGAAACACCCCTCTGTTCTGAATGAGTGTGTGACATGAAGTTCAGAATATAGTTCATCACACAGAAAAACAGATTGCAACAAGTAGACTTAAAGATTTGACTATAGGTTGTGATCTTGTAGCTATTAATGTGCATTGTTAATGATGTCAATGATGTCAAGTTAATGATGTCTCAGAAATAGCTATTTCTTTCATTAACATTCACTAATTACTTCTATTTGTAGTAGTTTTCATTGTTAGTGGCAGAGTCTGCCCCTGGATTCAAAGCCTTCACACAGATAAAGATTCATAAGAAAGATGTGTGCATGTAATCCAGAGTTCTTGTTTTAAATTTGACCTCATTGATATCAGCTTCACTTTCTGAACTCTCTGTTTTGGAGCTGTATGACGTAACTGCTAATGCAAACCAAACATTTCCTGCTGCTGACACACACATCAAAAGTGTTTAACTGGCCGTACATGCCTGCAAGCCTAGTCAGTTTCATTTGTATAGCCCAATATTGCAAATCACCAGTTTGCCTTTACAATCTGTGCAGCGTACGACACCTTCTAGCCTTAAACACTTAACTTGGAAAAGGAAAACCTATTGGGTGGATTTTATTGTGAAGCAATCACAGGTAATTTGTTTGTCGGTATATCTTTATTATCCAGGAGTTCTGTCTATTAAGGATGATATGGGCAAAAACATGTGGTGGAGTGGTATTATAGTCCAAGCACATGTTTATCTGTCCATTCATCCCAGTACTGATCTCAGTAACCCCATGTGTGTTGGCATCAGCTATAGTTAGACTGCCAGTCCAGTCATGTAAAAATACCACTGTGGTTTACAGCCTGGCTTTGTGCTGTGAAGACCGTAGTGAGCAGAAGTGGTATTTAGGTTAGAGAGCAGCAATGCCATGAGTCATGAAGTGAGTTTCTGTTTCTGTACCCTCGTACTGAATGTGCCCCTCGATACACAAATGAGATGGTCAGCAGTCTTCAGCATGGGGTTGAGAGAGAGCAGGTTCCAGCAATGATTTCTCTTGAAAGATAATTGTGCTAGATGCTGTCAACATCAACATCTCAGTCATGCAGAGGAAGGTCAGTCCTTTACTGTATTTCTCTGGTTTGTCCAGGTATGCTCATCTTCATCAACTGTGCCTATGTGAAGTGGGGGACTCTGGTCCAGGACATTTTAACTTATGCCAAAATCATGGCACTTGTTCTCATCATCATTGTAGGAATCCTGAAAATATCTTCTGGTAAGATTATGTAAAAGTATGAATGCATCAGAGGAAATATGACAAATAAAAACACATTTTCTCTTTAATTTCTCTTTGTGAAGGAGAAACAAAGTCCTTTGAGAGCCCATTTGAGGGCTCCTCCACAGATCCAGGAGCAATCGCTCTGGCCCTCTACTCAGCTCTGTTCTCCTACTCCGGCTGGGATACACTCAACTTCGTCACTGAAGAGATTAAGAACCCAGAGAGGTATCATGCAACTCTTCAGTTACCCTCAGCTCGAGGGACGATTTTTAGTGTCTTTCAGCTTTGTTTTGGTTTCCCCACTTTATTATCACTGCTCATCTCCAGTCACAGCAGGCAGCTGTTTTCTGCCAAAAAAAAACCCAACTAGCTGATGGCCATAGTGGAGTATTCAGTAGGTAGTAGTAGGTTTCTTATGAAGTAAGATAAGTAAGGTTTCACTTATTTTACCGTACCTGTCCACCAAACAAACAAGTTTGAAGCCACAGATCCAGCAATCCAGCTGCTGAATTAAAACTTTTGTTGTGACTTTTGTAACTGCACTGCAGATGTTTCAGTATAACACGCAACCGTGTTAACTGGTGAATGATGTGTCTCTTGAATTTAATGGTCAATATATATTCATCTAGTGGTCCTTTTCCATTTCTTAACTACTTTATAGTCTACTCTATAATCTGAATATAGTTTAGCTGAGCAGCTCGCATCTTATAGGAATTTGACACAATTTTACTGGTTAACTGGCCAAATATGGGCCTCTCTGTGATCAAAGATAAAGGTATACAAACCCCTTTAGGTTACCGTCTGCATTATGAGAATGTTATGAGAGGTAAATTAGTCTTCTGAGCACAATTTATCTTCGATGAGTATGTACAGTATTTAAAAATGATCATCAAAGTAAGATTAAAGGAGTACTAGCTTCTGGTCTTTATAGATTAGACAGCCACATTATTGATTATTGGTTGTTGTTGGGTTTTGGGGCAGGAGCGGTGAATTTGACAGCACTCATACAGTTGTAATGATATGTTGTACACGAAACTCTCTGTGAGTCAGTAACCACTCTGTGTGTTGTTGTTGTAGGAATCTGCCACTGGCCATTGCCATTTCCATGCCCATAGTGACCATCATTTACTTGCTGACCAATGTGGCGTACTATGTGGTTCTGGACATGACATCTCTGCTGGCCAGTGATGCTGTCGCTGTGGTAAGACACTGACAGTGAACTTAGAGAGATAATACACTGCTGCTAAATATAGTCCTGCTGTGTAGGAATGGTTGACCCTAGACATTTTGCACTCTGACATCAGAAACTTTAATGGAAGTTGCTTACATGCTGTCAGTGAAATAGATAATGTAACAGTCTGAGGCACTGATATGCTCTTCTGAAAAATATATCTGATACTTAGACTTCAGTGTGGAGGTTGTAATAAACCATGTTATTCTGACCCCACAGACTTTTGGGAATGCCGTCCTTGGGCCATTTAAGTGGATCATTCCTATTTCAGTGGCCATGTCCTGCTATGGAGGACTCAATGCTTCTATCATTGCTGCCTCACGGTAAACAGGAAATACGAAACTGCCTTTAGACCCCTATCATGATGAGTACACTGGCAACAGCTCTCCATGTTGTTGATCATGTAGGTTGTTTTTTGTCGGGGCGAGAGAGGGCCACCTCCCCAACAGTCTGAGTCTGATTCACCTGGAGCGCTACACACCCATACCTGCACTGCTGTTCAATGTAAGGACCTTTTATATTGCTCATAAATACACATGAACATGCATCCATGGTATGATGGAATAACAAGTAACTTTTGTTTGTGCTGTGTGGCTGTAGGGGTTAATGGGTCTGATCTTCCTGTGTGTGGAGGACGTGTTCCAGCTCATCAACTATTTCAGCTTCAGCTACTGGCTCTATGTGGGTCTGTCTGTGGCCGGCCTCATCTACCTGCGTATCACTGAGCCAAACAGACACAGGCCTGTGAAGGTGCTTTTTATTGTTCAGATTCCTACTGAATGTAATACAGTACATAATATACACAGCATCTATACACACAATACTGCAGTTTCTGTTCGTATTTTGAATATGGTTTGAAGTGATATCAAGTTGAACTCCATATTTCTCTTGCAGATATATCCACAGTTACATTTAGATTTGTCACATGCTCATGCAATACGTGCAGTAAAAGGTTACTGTGCAATAATAAGAGAAAAACAAACAAACTACAGAGTAAAAAAAAGTGTGTGAAATACCAGAAGTAGAAGTACCAAAATGTTAAAGTGTATGTTGTCTGTATGTGCAACATTTTAGTACATAAAGTAATGTAAATAGTGTCTATGTCACAGTTGTAAGGGAAGGTAAACCTCAAGTGCAAATATACAAATGTGCAGTGCATGGTACTCACAGAGAACAATGTGCTACACTATCCTGCAAAGGTCAGAGGTCATCCTGATGGCCTGAGGGGAGGAAGCTTTTTCTTTGTCCTCTTCGACAGCCCCACTTCAGTGAACTTTTTGTCTTTAGTAACAGATTTCAGGCCTTTGCATGCACTCAAGTCTGTCTCAAGACTGAGGAGAAGTTTTAATGGGTCTGTCACATTGTGCCTTCTCTGACTATACTGATTATGAACATGATCCGAAGCACTTATCATGCAGTTTGCATATTTTCAATATGTACAAGATACTCAGACATCAGTTTTACAAACTAACCAGATGTGTTTTTTTCTGTCCACAGCTGACTTTGGTCTTCCCCTTCATCTACTGTCTGTGCAGCCTGTTCTTAGTCATCGTCCCTCTGTACGGAGACACTATCAATTCTCTCATAGGAATCGGCATTGCACTGACGGGGGTGCCGGTCTATTATGTGGCCATTTACTTGCCTGAAGAGAGAAGACCCAAATTCATACGCAAGTTAAACGGTAAAGTTTTAGGCTCAAATATCTGCAGAAAGAAAATTTAATATCGGAGGGCAGTAGCAGGTGTGTTTTAATTTTATTTAAGAATATCATTCACTGTTATTCATTACTGCCCTTTGACTTCAAATAACACCATTAATCATCTTGGATTATCAGAGTCGGCTTTAACCTCTCCACTCCCTCTGTCTTTTCCCATCCCTCCCACACTGTCCCCCTCCCCTTCACTTCATTTCCTCCTCTAGACTTTGCCACCAGATCCAGCCAGATGCTACTCTACTGCTGCCTGACTGAATTTGACACCGAGACAGAAGCACAAGCAGGCGGTAAAACGCAGTGAGCTGCAGATAAACGCCATCCTTCGGGAGCCTGCTTTCTGCCAGAGGCCTCAGTCTTGTCCGTGTGGTGACGTTCATGTTCCCGGAAAAACAGAAAAACAAGGCCTTTCATGGACAGAGTGAAGAGGCGCAGGCTCACAAGATTTGTGAGGATTACTTCTGCCAGGTCAAGTTATAAAAAGACCTGATATCTTAAATGACTCGCCACAAAGGAGCAGGCTACTTAAGAAACTGTAAACTGTTGCTTTTCTCCTGAAAAATTTGCTATACTTTTCTACAGAAAGAAGACATTTCTTCTATGAGTATTTAATAAAACACTGGGAAAAAAACATGTTTCTCATTTTTTAGTCTGAAGATGTAAGATGATTACTTTTTGTCTGACATTGTTTACAAAAACTTACAAATCAGATCATCACCAAATCATGTGACTGATCTGAGTGGTGTGTGGTTTTAGAGGCCACAATTTTAGTCCACATTTTTATGTAACGTGTCTTTTAATTATCTTCTTCACTTTTTATAAATTCACGTTCACAAAAGTTGCTTGTTTCTTTACAGCTTTCCTGTTATTCATTTACAAATTAAAAACAAGCTGTTATGATGAAACCTCACTGACAAATTTGACTGGTAAATCTCATGTCATAGCCTAAATACAGGAGAGTTGCATTCACATCTTATTAGTTGTTGTATTTTGTTTCAAACTTGCTTTCACTGCTTATTATGAGAAGCTTCAGACTCTTGACCGAGCACATCCCACAAAAACTGCTTTTATTTTGAAAAACAACAACAACAACAAAAACATTCATTTAATATGTTTAATATTTAAACACTGATCAGATGACGCCTCAGCTGTCAGCAAAATCCTGCAGCGTCAAATTATTGCATTCATGGAAAACAAAATGGTTTCACGGAAAATACTAAATCAAATCATTTAAAACTACAACTATTGTATCAACTTTCAACTATGAATCTATATCAGCTATGAACAAAATCCTAATGATGCACATAGGAATAAAGCTGTTAATAGCCAGGTTTCTCCACCTAAGACATGGTGCAGTTTGCTGTATCAAAGCCAGGACAGATCCATTTGTTGCTGAATTGTTTGTATCCCTCAGCGTCGATCAGGTCACTTCCTGAACAGAGAAAAACATACAGATATTATTTTATGGCTTTTTATGGACTAAATCACTGACTTGGACATGGATATAGCCTAGACTAGGATGCAGTGCAAGAAAATCCACCTTCATGGTATCATAATTTTTCTCTGGGGTATTTACCATCCATCAGGTTCTGGAGGCTGCAGTAGTTTGTGCTGTTATCAGATGGATCTTTGGAGAACTCAGATACTGCCTCTCCCTGCACATAACAAACATCAGATGACACCGAATTTTTCACAAAGCACCAAAAGAGTAACAGTGTGTTAAAGAGGAACGTCAGTGATTAAAGCTGATAAACCCCCTCAACTCATTTCCCTCTTTAACTTCCCTTAGAGTCAGAAAGATAACATGTCAACTCACCTTCGTATCACAACATTTTCTATCTGCTTGTTTCAACATTTCATCAAAGCCGCATGAATTACAATAAGTCCTGTAGTCTTAAACAAAGCTTGAAAGTTGCTTGTAATTCAGGAAACAGTTATAGATTTTAGCAGTCAATAAAAAAAACGGGAAAAAAAACCCACACACTTACAGTCATTTTGCAAACGGTGGACTGCTCTAGCAGAAACTGAAGGTCGCTGACTTTTTTGGTTGTTGGAGACGTGTGCGTGGCTGTGATCAGGTAGGGAGCTGTCGACACGAGCTGCAGCACATTTCACATTCAGTCACGTCTTACAGAAAATATTGTATGCTGCACATTTCAAGCTCAGTTTGTCAGTAATAGAAACAAAGATATTTTCCGCACTGACTGAACCAGGTATGATGGATCTTCGCATTCATTTGTCATCAGTAGGGGTAGTTGCATGTTTTGGTTTGCATACATCTTATTGTTTAATATCTTTAATATCTTTTGTTTCTATCAAATGTTTGATCCGTTTAAAATCATTATATAAACATTTGATAAATGGTGTATTATTGTTATTAAGATATTATTGTCGTACACAAGCATATGTCAGCAATTATAACGTCTTCCATGAAGACATATTTTATATAATTACAATTGCATTTTCCTATTTTGTCATTCATGTTTACACACCAGCAAACAGAAGGAGTTACAGTTGCTGACATACACATTAATAAACACTTATATCTGCTTATAGCCATGTCATAAACCATTTATTAAATGTTATACTGCTTATAAATGCATATATAATTTTGTTTCCTATACATGTTCACAAGATATTAAAGCATAAATATATATTTCATTTCATTTTAGATATTACACCATCAGACACGGCTGCAAGAAAGTGGCCAAAAGGCATTACACATACACTGACATACACTACTCAACAAAAAGTTAGGGATATTCAGCTTTCAGATGAAATTTCAGAGTGCACCTAAAATGCACTATAACATTTAATATTTACAGGTGAACTTAATTTGACCCTCTCTAAACTTTTAAATGCACATGTCCAACTGTTCAGTGTTACAGTACTTATTGCATAACATGCTGTTATCTAACAATCACAACAAGTGTCTGATTCATGAATCGACCACTAAACATTCTGATTTGACCACGACGACACATAAAAATCGATCAACAGTACCTGGCCATTGCGAGGCTTCAGACAGGATGTACTCAGAGGGAAGTTGCCACTGAGATTAGAGTGTCAGAGTGTCATCAGCAGATTGCAATAAATTGACATTGTGAATTGTGAACAGCATGAGACGTCGCTGTCAAACTGTAATTGATGCTCAAGGATACATGACAAGTTACTGAGACACTGACACCTTCTCTTGTGGTATACCCACCACTGTTGTTAGCTTTTGTTTCAATAAATTGTTTTAAGATGAAGAAATTACCTTTGCATGCTTCTAATTAAATGCCACTGTAGTTTTCAGTTTCAGTTTCACCTGAAAGTCGAATATCCCTGACGTTTTGTGAGAAGTGTACGTTGTTTTGTGTTTTTTCAGTTGTTTATATTATTGTATGTATATCATTTTGAGGAAACATGTTTAGAAAACAAACAAAAATAACTAGTTTTTTGGCTCCTATTTCATTATTTGTTATACTTAAAAATGTGTTAGTTGACTGAGATGGTTCTAACCTCATACGAGCACTTCTCTCCTGCATATAGACAGCTTTGCCTGATCTGCCAGGCTTTGATCTGGTTCACCACCTTTCCATAGACTTCTTGGCATGAGATGCCAAACAACCTGCAGAGCAGAGCAGAACGGAGCAGAGTAAAACAGTGAATATTGTTGTTGTCATATTCAGTTCACGTCTTCACAAAACAGCAGAAAACTGTGATTAATAAAAGATGAACGTTACGTATCAGAAAAGAGACTGCTGCTTTGGATTCTGTTAGTCATCGAAACTTTCTGTTTCTCTGTGTGACTAATGTGAGTCTTGTGGGTCCTGCAGCCTCCCCATGTCCAAGATAACACGCATGAGAAATCAGTCTGCACAAAACTTTGAATTCATAAATAACTAATTTAACATGCATTTAACCTTTTTACCCATAAAGCATTATCTGTGTCTTACTGGTCACATGTTACAGCATCTACTCTGTTAATAGTAACAGCTGCAGCATTAATGATCAAGTTGAAAACTTTTACAGTTTTAGAAAAATACGGAAAATTCACTTAAAGATTCCCTAAAAGCTGGCGTGGATTAATACACAGGCTGTAGCTGAGGGGCCACACATGCCAAATGGTCCCGCACATGGGCGTTGTCTGGTCTGGGTATTAAGGGCTGCCTAAATAATAATAACAATAATAATTAAAATAACAATACTTGTCTACTTTAAACGGTTTGACACTAAATACGATGGCACCACAGACTCAACAGAGCTTCATTAAATCTCTCATTTTAATCTCTCTATCATTGACTATGCACAAACACTCCAAAAAAACTTTACATTACCATTTGACTTTGCACTGTGAGGTGCGGTCTCCCAGTGAGATGGTGAATGTGGCCCCAAGAAAGAGAGCTGAAGCTATAAACAGGAATCTCACGTCCATACTGAAGGCAGGTATAGATCGGGTCTGTGTCCAATATGTAGTTAGACCTCTTCTGAATGGCGACTTGATCTGCCCTGAGGGCTTAAAAGGGCAGCTTATCACGGAGTCATGTGGAAAACTGGCACAGTACAACATTGATTAACACGGAGAACACAGCATGGGAGAGAGAAGACTCAGTTCAGCAGAAGAAACACAGTTAATATTTTCTTTACAACTTACTCAGCATTGTTTATTTAAGTAATTTACATTAAGAGCTGCGGATTGTGTAACAATTTATGAGTAGCTTGCATGTTAGAAATTGTTAGATTGTTTTCATACCATCTGCAGCCATTTCTTTCTACTGAGGACAATTTGAAAATCAACTTGCAGAGACCTTGAACTTGGGTCAAACACAGTATCGCCAACAGCAACATTTCTTTTTACAGAGAGTGCCTCTGTTACAGTAACATAGAACATTACATTCAATCTTATTTCTTTTTTTGATATAAACCTTAAAAATGCTCCGTGAATGACAGTGGCATGTGTAAAATCAGTGAAGAAACTTTTTTTTTCGCTTGTGCAGTGGCGGAAATTCTTTTTACCTAGCGTGACAAAAACTAAAGTCTAATAAATATATAAAGACTTGAGAATTAAGCCGCATGCATAGCATTCTGCAGACTGAGAAACGGAAGGTTACACATGAGCAGAGTATTTATCAGAAACCACGAAGTGTGGTATCATTTTCCAGGAGATACATCGGTTTAGTCAGGCTTGAGCGGTAGTAGTGGAGGTATAAGGAAGAGAGTATAAGGTTACCCTGTTTCAATAAAGACAGGGAGTTAAAACAAAAATATGACTATGAGAGAAGGAAAAAAACAGCTTACAGAAGTACAGAAAGCCTATTTACACATTCAAGCAGCTGTGCAGCAACCTCGTGCTTCATTCAGAGTTGTGTTTGGCTCCATGTGGTCAATGTAAGCCCATTTTAGCTACTAAATGCTTTATCGTGTTCACCAGCTGTTAATTGATGCTGGGCTTTTAGAGCATTTTCTGAAAATAGCTACTTGTGTGACATGACAGTGGTGAGATTAAACCAAAACAGTAAAGGTTGCAGCCCTATCACCAAAACAATGAGCTGAAAGTTTGTCTTTAAATTGTGTCTAATTCAAGCACTGGAACGAAGGTTGTATAACCAGTGATCAGAAAAACAGAACCAGTAATAGAAAGAGTCTTCAGAAAAGACAGACAGATGTGGGCTCTCTCTTAATATTTGCATGCTTCTCAATGTCTTCATGCAACTCAATTTGCAATTTGAACGGATTACTGAACATAATGTAACAGCTTCAACAACAACTTCAGATGTTTGGATGGGGGGACTGAAGAGCTGCTGTATAGTGCTGCAAACCCTGAGAGGCTTCTGTGGCACCTAGAGGCACTTTGTCAAGTCTCATAAAACAATGTTGATCTGAGCTTGGAGACCACTTTTAGGGGAAAACCTGTGTACTAGAAAGTGAGAGCAAAGAGTTATACTAACCCAGGGGGAAGCATAGGATTCAGTATTTTTCAAACCTGATGTTTACGGGGGTCTTGTTTCAGATGATGCCTCAGCTTCTTCTACTGCAAATTTGTCTCATGTGATTCGCCCGAACTTAATAGATGTGCAATACAAAATTGATGGAAAAGGTGTGACCTGTATGCTTACCATATATAGGCCTACAATATGTATGTATATAACTACAGCAGTACTAACACTACACTGGACATTACGTATGTTGTCAGCATTTGTCATGTAGTGTGACACGTTAGTATAACTGCATAGAAAAGATTCCCTTGTATCCTTTCAAGTTAACAGACATTTCTGATATGTCAAATAAAAAAAATAAGAAGAGAAAATGGTGCAAACATTTGATATTATTTAGATATTGGTTGGTAAAAGTGAGTATTTACAACATCAGTCTATGCTGCCCCCTATTAGCTGTGAGTGGAACTGAAGCAAGCCAATTTTTTTTATAGATATCAATAGTTTAGTTTAGTTTTTTAGTTTCAATAACTCTTCTGCTTTTTACACTAATCCATTTACAATATAATTTATTACTGGAACTTTTTTTTTTATACAGAACATGCATCAGACATGATTTCTCACACATTTGTGTCTTCCTCATTGTCCAATGTGTCATCTGTAACATTATCTTCGCTTGATGTCCCAGTCTTTTGTTAGCGGGCTGTGACAGTACATGTCCTGTTCGACACCTCCCACAGTCTTTAGATTTCCATTTGAATGTTTAGGTGTGTAATGAGCTGGGCTGAAAAATGTTCTGAAAATTGACACTTCCTCCATTAGAACAGGTTCTACTGTCACTTATAATAACCTTCGTCTGGCACGTCTCTCCCTCAGTTTTGTCTTATCTTGGCACTGAAATGGTTTAAATCAGAACATGGAGTCTGTTCCCTTTAAGTGAAACACATTTGTTCAACCTTTTCATTTTTGTAACTGAACATGAACATTGTGCTGTTCAGTTTTTGTTTTCTTGAGTTTATTGAGACAGAACAAACTAAAGACAAGAGTTTTGTTTCTGAAAAGCAAAACTTTTATTTATTTATTTACTCTTATTGAAGTTTACTTAGTAAAATGTCACAGTAAAATATTGTCACATATCACATAAAATCACATATCTAAAAATTCACATGTTGAATCATCAAAAGTAAAATCAGAAATCATTATTTATTTTCTGGCACAAGAAAACCTGACACTTGTGAGTTGAGGTTTCAGACTTTGGTGACATTCTTTACTGTTAGAGTGAAGTTCAGGCCTGGTTGTATCCCCTGGATCACACTGTTGAGCTGAAAGTTGCAAATAATAAATGAAAAATGAAACTCTGATCAGATCTGTGTCCAATGTATAGTCAACAGCCGCTGCCAACACAGATCATATCAGAGAGCATAACAAATACTGAACTGGTTTAATGAATGTTTTCATAAAAGACAGAATTCGATATTCAACTCTGTACAGACAGTGAAGAAGGCTAGTGAGTTACCTCCTTTATGACTAGAGAAATTGTTGTTTGGTTGAGCTGCTGGGTTGATTGAACAGATGTCTGGAGGACTGCCAAAACTGTGCAACATAAAAAAAAGGAAAAATCATAAAGATCATGTTTCGAAGTTCAATTATATTGCTCAAATTTAAAATGCACTTACAGTTGTCTACTCTTAGCACGACTGGTGTTGGCTTGAGTGATTGTGCTGATATGGTTGAAGAGGAAAGGGAGGCTGGAAAACCACATTCAAACCATTAAACCTCTGACTACAAGCTGAATGAATTTACAGTTTACATATTAAAAAAAAAAATTCTGCCAATGTACTCACCTGTCTGTGCGGCACATGAGGCCAAACAGCCAGCAAACAAGATCAGCAGCAGCATGTTGAAGCTTTATTCCAAAAAAAAAGGAGTCAACTTTTGTTGTGAGAATGTGTTCTCTCTGTTCCCACGGAGCCTTTAGCTACTTTTGTTCCTGTACCAGGAAATGTCCCCTATATTAAGAGGGTGTGGCATTTAACAACAATACAAAGCCTCCTGCAGAGTACCTCAAGCAGGTAGAAGTAATCCCTCACCCTGTGAAAGTATAAACAAACAGACTGTGACAGCAAATTCTAATGGGAGCAAACAAAAGATTTTTATTGAGTCTTGAGGTCAGAAGAAAAACACACCCATGGAAACATGAGCAGTAAAGAAAAAACAAGGATCATGTTTATCATGAAATAAAGTCTTACAAATAACAATAACAGACTTTTGAATGCAACAAAATACAGAATGACACCACACACAAACTATCCTGAACCTGAAACTTTCATTCTGTGCAACTGTAACTAACTACAAATCACTGTAACTCTCTGTCTTTTGTTGACAGACATATGTTTAACTGTCCACATCACTGAATACAGAATGACGATGAATCAGCCATCAGACAGAGGAGCAGCACACTACGGGTTCTTTAACTTTCTGCTGCTGCTGCTGCTGCTGCTGCCAGAGCTGGACCGTCTGGAGGTGGTGAGAGGAGGAGAGGTCACAGTCAGATCCAAGCCCAGTTCGACAGTCCTCATTACGGGGGAGTGAAGGGCAGAGGCCCTGGGGCTGCTGCTGGCTGAGGACGCGGGAGACCTACAGTGCAGAGAGAGAACAACAGCATAAGCAAGATACAGAGTGAACAAGTGAATATCTTATTCAGTCACTCGTCACTATCACTGATACTATGTGGAGCTGACAATAATCCCTCATTACTTCTCTAAACTCTATGATCACCTTATCTGAAAGGTTTTATCTCACAGTCTGACCTGACAGAGACGAGGCTGTGGGCAGAGCTTCGACTGCTGGATGGAGTTGAAGATGGAGCTGGAAGAGACAGATTGGCCTGAAAGAGACAGAAGAAAACATTAAAGTTAATAAAAACAGTTTTTATCGCATTCAAATTTTAACTTAAATCCAGTGAATGATTGTAGAGTAATGCTGTACTTTACAATCATTCACTGGATCATGACTTCATGCTTCATTAATCTGGTTATAACAAAGTTTTTGTTTCATACCTGCAGAAAGTATTTCTCCAACACTGATCTGAGGTCAGGTTTGTCCTCCATGGCCTCATTCAGCATCTTGTTGATGTTCTTGTTGAATTCTTTCAACTCCTTTAGTTTGATGTCCTTCTCCTCAAAAGTCTCAGTCTTGGTGTTATTTGCTGAGCGGATCTCTTTGGTCAACTTAGAGCACTATCAAACAGCAGGACGATACAAAGTTAAAATATGACAACGGTTAATACATGTTTGATTTCCAGGATACCTGCATGGCATTGTATAAACACACAACATTCCTCCTTTATTTACTGTTCACTCACAGCGCACACTGCCAAAAAGACAAACCGGTTTATTTCCAAGTAATTTACATTATAAACCATTGATCTGTAGTCTGCTGAAATATATTTAAATATGTTTAAATATTTTGTGTTTAGTGTTCATGTAGACATCAAACCTGCTTTGTGGCTCTGTTAATCTTCTCTTCCTGTGAAGAGATTTCTTTGTGCAGTTTGCTGATGAGAGACTGTTTGTGCTCGATCTTATCTTTCTCCACCTGCTCTTCTTGCAGCAGACTCTCCAACGTATTGTTCATGTCCTGGAAATTGACACACACACACACACACACACATACACTCATGTTGACAGAGTTGTTGAGCCAGTCTATTGCTGACCTAATACTCTCACAGGGACAAGACAAAACAATACAACAGTCACTTGTTTGACGTTTTCTGAAGGAATGTGATACATGTGATACAGTATGTTTATGATATTTAGTATTCAGAAAGTAATCGTTCCACACTGTAAATAAGACGAACCTTTAAGTCCTGTTGAAGCTCTTGGACCTGTCTTTTCTTAAATGTTAGCATCTCTTCAGCTGCCTTCAGCTGCTCTTCAAGCTTCAGTTTTTCCTGGTACTCTGGACCTAAAACAAAATCAACAGTCTAAAATCTATTCATCCATTTCAGGTAAATCACAGTTTCATTCAGTCTAAATCTTCATACGTACTTGATTCATTTGCTTTGTTGAGGGATTTGCGAAATGCTGAGTTACTGTTATTGAACAACTGAATGGTGTTCTCCAGAGCTCGGTTTTCCAGCTCCATCTTGCGGATTTTAGCGTCTAGAGCATCTCCCTTCCGCTTAAGCTCCTCCTTCTCTTGTGCAGCCTGATGAGAAGCAGAGATTCAAAGTGTTGGCGTTCACTGCAGGAACAAATCCAACCTTGTTCAGCTTCAACAGACGTAATGGTGGTGTGTTTAAAGACCTCTTACCCTTGTGATGTAGTAAGCCTGTGATTTCTCCTCTTCCCCCTCAGGAGCTGCCATTGAAAGCATCACGACTTCAAAGCGTTTCTTCATCGTGTCGATCTTTGACAGTTTCCCGTTCAGTTCAACACTTAGACAGAAGTCAGCCAGAAGACAGAAGTATGACATGAACATGATAACATTCGACTAGATGAGCAAAGGCTGCAGGAAAGTGAGATATGGGCTCACAGCTGATTTTTACCTCAGTCTCTGTCTCTCCTGCTCGCTGATCTTCAGCTGCTGGTTCAGCATTTCTCTGCAGACCCTGATCTCGTCCTCTCTCTCCTTCATGGCATTCTGCATCTCTAGCTTCCTCTTTTCCAACGACAGCATGCTGTACGCCTTGTTGTACAGCAGATCCCTCATACGCTTCACCTCTGTCTTCATGATGTTGTGCTCCACCAGGTTGTCCTGAGGAGAAATATGTGAGGTCAACATCATGGTGCATGGTTTTCTTTTGCCTGCAGGCGGTGTTCATTTTCACACACATAACGTACTGTGTGGTGACCACGCTGACATCAGTTCGTTACCTGTTTCCTGAGCCTCAGTCTCTTCAGCTCCTTCTCATTGGAGTTCTGGAGCAGCTGGAGCTCCTCTACCTTGGTGGTCAGATCTCTCTTTTGAGCTCCTGACATCTCCATCTCTTTCCTTAAAAAGCGAATATCATCCTGTCAAAGACAAAGCCTTATGTGAGATGGATTTAATTCACTTGTGTGTGAAAAATGCAGAACAAGCCAGTGAGGTACCTCACACTCCTTAAGCGTGTTGGTAAGCATAGTGGCTGTCTTCTTCTTCTGCTCCAAGGCTTCGGCCAGCTCAGAGATGATCATTTCTAGCATATTGTTTTCATCCGACTGAATATTACCTTTCATCTGTGCCAGTTTCGTGTCAAGATTCATGATCTGGGAGTCCTACACAATGCAGGAAAGAGAAAAGAAAATCTGAACACACTGGAATAGGTATGACAGACTAGAGACGGGTGGTTGTGTGATTGAAGAAGGTCACATTTCTCTGTTTTATGGTAAACGTGCCTGTTCAGACATGGTCCTCTGCTGTCTTACTAATTCCTGCTCCAGTTTTCTGAGCTGGCTTTTCATGTTGGTGATGGCAGATTTACTCTTTGAAACCTGGGCGTTTGAATCCTTCTCTTTTGTCTTGAGGGCCTGCAAATGCTCTTTACGACATAAAAGCTCGTTCCTGCAGTCACGCAGCTGGACATCCAATTCCTGTAGCAAAGCACAGGCCAACACAGGGTTACACAGTAGTATTACAGAGATCATTTTGAGTACATTTACATTTAGTCATTTAGCAGATGCTTTTATCAAAAGCGACTTACAAAAAAGGGAAACAATCATGGTAAAGTGCGACAAGGACATTTGAGTACTGTGACAGTAATAGAGGGATAGATTTAGCATGTCCAGTTTTGGTAGTGATAGCAGAGGAGGAACTCTCTGAAGAGCAGGAGTAACATCATCCAACACTAATTCCTAAAACAAATCATTTTCATTAGTGCAGTGTGGGGGCAACACAGTGAAGTTGGAGGTCTTAAACCAAAGAAAAAAGTTTTTTATTTTCTGCATTTATATAGAATCCTATCAGCTGAGCATGATGAAATAATCTAGAGTTATTAAATTAGTTAAGATGCTTCCCATCTATCGCACTTGCTCACTTATTAAATTCACATTTCATTTTTGTGTTTGCATCTTTACAGCACGAACACAGTGAACGTCTCATCTTTGATGTTCAGTTGATGTTTTTTTAATATTAATTGTGAATCATAATATAAATGAAATCTTTTTTGTTTGTTCAGTAGCTGTCGCTCTTCAGCCAGACCACGTACAGCTTTAGCAACCACAGAGTATAGAGCCCTGTGTGTAGCCTGAGACGAGACCAAGGGTAAAATGAACTCACAAAGAGAAAAGTGTTGTGCATTAAACTTATCAGTGTGAACAGAGTCGTCGATAAAGGCAACTGAGATTAATGTATTTACATTTTTAGTAAATGAGAGAGAGTTAAGAGATCATTTAATTAAATTAATCAAATTAATTATTTGTGTGGCATCACTGATTTATTTCTCTGTGTCTTACTTTGATTGCCAGCTCTTCATCCTTAAGGAACTGGTCCATCTGTGCAGCTTTCTCCTCCTCACTGAGGGCGGTCTGAGTCACAACCTTCAGCTTCTCTTCCAGTGCAACATTGTAGGCCCGGGCCTCCTTCAGTCTATAACACACACATACAGACACACAGAGCTTGTGTACTAAAGCTAGAGTCGTAATATAACAACAGACACACGTTGAGAGATTTCACTGACTTGTTGTCGTTTTCCTGGATGTCTTTCTTCATTCTGGATATCTGGGACGTCATAGACTCCACGTCAGAGGTTGCTTTGTCTCGTGAACCTTTGCAGGTATCCAGCTGAAAAACACATGAGAATCAGTTCCGTCAGCTGCGCCCACATAAAAAAAAAATTTGTTAACAGGATAACAGAAGTTCAGAAGCTTTTCATGCTGAGCTGCTTTAAGGAGCTGACCTCATCCTGCAGCCTGCTGCAGTTATTCTCCTGCTCCTTCAAATCCTGCCGCAGCCTTACGGCCTGTCGGTTGGCTATGCCTATCTTCCTCTCAGTTTCCTTGTTGTTGTTCCTCTGCGTTTCCAGCAAGTGCTTCCTCTCCGCGATGGTGGCGTTTCTTTCTCTGATGTTCTGGTTGGCTTGGACGAGTTTCTGGATGGATGAATGAATGAACAAGACAAACGCTTGTTCACATTCTGTTTTATTGTTTAGGAGTTTGTATGCTTCGGTTTGAGTGTGACATAACAGACTTTACCAGCGCACACTGCTGCATCTCAGCGTCTCTGTGCTTCATCTGCTTGATCGTGTTTTCCCATTGATGGATGAGCTGCTGCGTCTCCACGTGGGCCTGCTGCAAATTTTCTGTAGTTTTATCCAAAGCAATCTGTTAAGAAAGCAGAAGAAGAACATAATCACTGTGACAGTCTGTGGCTTAAAGGTATCATACAGGAGTGACTTACAACATACTCGAGTTGCTACGGTAAAAATGTGCTCTGGTGCTTCATTACAGTTCATCCAGATTATGCTTTTTAAGTGAGAGTGTCTTCAGTGTTTTCTTACAGTACCTGCGCAGATAAAGTTTCGGTCAGTTCTTTGTCGAGTGCTTTGTGCTTTTCATTGGCCTCCAGCGTTTTCTTCTCTATAGCCAGAGTGAGTGACTATCGGGAGAGATTACACAGCTGTTAGCATAGGATGAGACAGAGTTTTAAACAACAGTGGAGTTTGGATGTAACTGCTGCTGAAAACAGAAAAAAATGTACAGCCTGTTGATACTTATTTCATACATTTTTCTCTTTACCTTGATCCTCTGCTCATCTTGCTGGGCGTACTTGATGATGGCCATGGTTTCCTCTTTTTTAAGGTCTGACTCCTCTAAAAAGGCGTCCATGGTCTGCTGGTCCCAGTTCATCTGGTTCATAAACTCCTCTAGCTTCTGTTTGGCTTTGAAGATGTGGTTCTGAAGATGTGGACAAAGGTTAAGTGGCACATTTTGTCTCGAACAGCTACAGTTGCTTCTGTGTTGAAGACGTTGTGGATGTTACAGACCTCTAGCATGTTCGCCCTCTCTGCTAAAGACCGATGCTCGTTCTCCATCCTAACAACCTCCTGCGCCAGGCGACCTGTCTCCCTTTCAGCGAGGGCTGTGAGATGTTTCTCCAACTCTTCTTCTCTTTCCTTTGCCTTGCACAGAGCCTACGTGCAGACATACGACACATCATGACACAGTTAGAAGAGACGCACACCTCTCTCGGACACATAATGAATTAACAACCTATCCTAATACACCTACCTCAGTATTCTCCAGCTCTTGTTTAACATTTTTGAGGAATTCAGTGGTTAACCGCTTTTGATCCGTGTTTCTCTCAAGTTTGTTTTCCAGTTGCGCCAACTCTGTCTCTTTTTTACGAATCTGTTGATGAGGAAGTGATGCGATTAAAAGCAAAAGCATATTCGACAAACAATCTGCAGCACGTTTGTTTGTCTGAAACACTTTGAGTGTTCATACAAAACATGTAAACCTATTCGGACCATGTTATCGACATTGCTTACAGTGTAATTACTACAATATGAGTGATGAGTAGCTTTTCTGTATATTAAATAAAATGAATGTATGTGAGTCACATGACCTGAACAGCAACTTCACACACACACTTCATCACTGACTGCCATCAGAGAAACACACTGCTAGAAATATAGATTACTATAAGTAACATGTGTACGTTCACTATGCATGTGCACATATATAATTATGTAAACATTTCTAATAAAGACATCACAGGGCAAACATAAAAACATGTTTAAAGCCTACTCTCAACATGTCACATGATTTTTTCAAATTAATTTCCAAACAGTTTATCTCCTTTTCCCCACGTGGTCACATAATAGCCATAACATAACATTAAATGTCTTTTTTTGTTGCTTTAGTCTTATTTTTGAAGGTTAACTTCACGTTAGGATCGTTTAAATCTCATACATCCAACTAGTCCGACCACGTTTGGTTCATTCACAGCGATCAGTGAGTAAAATAAACATTTTGTATTATAGTGAAATTAACTCACCTCTTCTATCAAAGCCTTGTTTTCAGCGTTAGCTTCAGGGATAGCAAAGCGCTCGTCCCAGCCCATCTCAGATAAAACTGTGTTCAGGACGCTCGACATTTTGACGAAGTCTCTGCAAAGTAACGACACGATAATTCAAAGTGAGAGATGTTTCCTCTGCTTTTTTTTATCTCATATATAGATATAGATATATATTATTTCTCTGTCGGTTTGCTCCAACTGTTGACACAAACACTGTCTGTTGTTAGGCGCCCTTAGCAACCGCACGAGGCTTTAACTGTTGTGACCACGAGGGGCAGCGCGAGGCCACAGAGGATGCTGCAGCAGGTCCATCACACCGTCCTGACCCTGTGAGGGACCA